>NW_027280105.1:2500-12500 GCF_046629955.1 Centroberyx affinis
ATTGTGTAACGATATTTCCTTCAAAACCTTCAGTCTTGAAGGAAATGGAATTATTATAGAAAACTTCAGTTCCAGTTGCAGCGTCTCGTCAATATCTCATATTGATTATTGCTTTGTTTGTAATTTTGTGATTGGTTTCCTTGAGAAATTGTTGTACACACACACACACACACACACACACACAGTCACGACCAATAAAAGTGTGAACTCAGTCTGTTTGAAGTTTATTTCATAATTCAGTTTCAGTTATGAAGCGTCTCTTCTGAAGATCAGCTGAAACACAAACAGCTCCAGATGTTTCTGTGATTTAAATATGAAAACATCTTTTCTTCTTCTTCTTAATCTTAAATTATTCTGGAATACAGAATATCTACAGCAGTAAAAAAGTCTGAAAAGGGAACAGGAGTCATCTGGGGTCAAAGGTCAGCACAGGGTGTCAGGAGCTTCATCAGGACCAGACCGAACCTGAGACCGAACCTGAGACTGAGACCGGACCCCGAGACCGAACCTGAGACCACACCTGAACCCGAGACCGGACCCCGAGACCGGACCCCGAGACCGAACCTGAGACCACACCTGAACCCGAGACCGGACCCCGAGACTGAACCTGAGACTGAACCTGAACCCGAGACCGGACCCCGAGACCGAACCTGAGACTGAACCTGAACCCGAGACCGGACCCCGAGACCGAACCCCTAGACCAGACCGTGACGTGAAGATGAAGCGGATTTGGCTTCTTACTTTAAAAAGTTGAGTCCGGTTAGTTTTTCAGATTTATGCTCCTCCTGTCCAGCTCAGAGACGCACAGCAGACTGTGTGAGAGACCGGACCCCGAGACCGGACCCCGAGACCGGAGACCAGCAGACTGTGTGAGAGACCGAACCCCGAGACCGGACCCCGAGACCGGAGACCAGCAGACTGTGTGAGAGACCGGACCCCGAGACCGGACCCCGAGACCGAACCCCGAGACCGGACCCTGAGACCGGACCCCGAGACCGGAGACCAGACTGTGTGCCTCCGCCAGAAAGTAGTCCCTGAACACAACATTCAAACAGAGTTTTAAAGCAACGCTCCACTGAGTTTTAACAGGAAAACCAGAATATAAACTTCACCAGGACCAGACCAGCTGGACCAGTTTGTAGCTTCAGATTTTTCTTCCCATTCATTTTGTCCTCATTTTGTATTTCTGTTCTTGTTTTACACTAAAATTAGCATTTAAAAATAAAAGTAGATCCGGTCTCTCCAACAGGAAGTATCTCTCCTACATGGTATCCCTCCGCTGTGTTCTTCTTCTATCAGTAAAAAAGCTGTTTGGTGAAATTCTGAAGCGTCGGACCAACAGTCAGCTGGAAATCATGAAGTTTTGTGTCGTTTCTCTAAGTTCTGTTGACTGTTTTTGTTTTGTTCATTTTTCCTGAATTGTATTTTTTGTTTTTTCATCGGGACGCATGATACAAAGATATTAACGTCACAAACGCTGTGAATTGTGGGCGAGTTCCTCAGGACAGAGCCTCAGCTGCTGGTTTCCCCCGGGACAGACTGAACAGGACTGGACTGGACTGATGGGGACTCACATCAGAGCCTGAGACCGGAGAGAGAGACAGACGGAGACAGAGAGAGAGACAGACTGAGAGAGAGACAGACAGACGGAGACAGAGAGACAGACTGAGAGAGAGAGAGACAGACTGAGAGAGAGACAGACAGACGGAGACAGAGAGACAGACTGAGACAGAGAGACAGACTGAGAGAGAGACAGACAGACGGAGACAGAGAGACAGACTGAGACAGAGAGACAGACTGAGAGAGAGAGAGACAGACGGAGACAGAGAGAGACAGACGGCCACGTTTCCATCAAGCCACTTTATGCAAAATTTGAAGTTTTGAATGTGAATAAGCTGAATGGAAACACCAAATACAAAAAAACTCCCCAAATATCACAAAAAGGTTTCTGGTTCTCTTGCGGTGGATCAGTTGGTCTGTGGATAAAGAATTCTTATATGAATGAATCATGAGGCAGAGAGTTCAGCCTGTTCTCCGTTCTGCTCAGGCACCAAAACCACGGAGGAGTTTTTCAGCCAATCGGGAAGCGGCCGGAAGCCGCGGTTCCTCTAACGTCCACTAGAGGCTCCGACCAGACTCCAGACCTCCGACTCCATGAAGTCAGCGGACCGCAGCTCCACTTCTCACTCAGACTGTCCAGACAGTTTTTACACAAGAGGTTTTAGTCTCAGCAGCTAATTTCACTTCTAACTTCTGTCCGTATGGCGATTTTATAATAACTGCATCATTAACAGATTTAACGGTTATGAAACGGTTGTTTTCCCAGTGATCAGCAGGCGGCGCTGTGGAAACCCCCGAGCTTCACTCTGGGTTCAAAACCTTTCAGAACCTCGTGGTGAAGAACACTCACTACTCCATCTTTGTTACAGTCCAGATCTGAGATCGGGCCCAAAAACCAAGCCCGACCCGACCCGACCCGACCCGACCTGAGCCGACCTGACCTGACCCCGTTCTGTCGGAGCCCGGCACGGCCCGTCCCATTGGCTGCATTATGGGCCAGAGCCCGGTTTAAAACCAAAATGTTCTTAGTAAGTTGGCTGTTTATAAGGAAACTAACTGAATTGTTTGAGTGACAGAAATGTGTTCAGAGACCTGCTGGATCTGACTGACCTGCTTCATCTAGCAAAGGACCGGCAAAGTGAGCGGAGCTGCAGGCAGAGAAAACCAACACTTACATTTCAAATCTTAACCTTTGATTCACTGCTGATAAAAACATAACTGACACAAGGAATTAACAATCAGACTTTGCAGATTACAGAGAAATTTGAGTGACAGAAATGTGTTCAGAGTCACACAGGATCTTGATGAACAGACAGAAGAGAAACTTGTATCCAGGCCTACATGTAACATTCTGATTATCACACCAAACAGCTTCCCCCCCACCCCAAATATTATTAAAAAAAAAGACGTTCTATCTGACCATGAGACCAGACCGGCCCGGGCCCGAGGAACGGAGGGGAAATTCCTACGCAGACCGGCCCAGAGACCGATCCACAGATCCTACATCAGATCAGTTGTGGATCCTGAAGTGGTTCAGACTCTCGGTCTGTGGCTGTTCTGTGTGTCTGTTTCCCAGATACATGGAGACCGTCTGAAAGGGAATTTCTCCTGTAATATTACCCAGAATATTAATAATATATAATAATATTTAGCCAGCAGCAGATCACAGGACAGAATAATTATTACTTCTCCTGTGGCAGGTGACTCTTAGGAAGCTCATTGTGATCTTGTCTCACCACACACACACACACACACACACACACACACACACACACACAGACACACACACACACACACACACACTTATTCTTTAAAAGCCGTTAATGCACCAAATTTTAAGATTGCCGACTTTTCAAAAGTTTGTGATTGAATCCTGAATGGAAACTAGAGAGAGAGAATTTAGTATTTCTTTTATATTTCACTTTTGTCCCATTTCTGCTCTGGTTCTAGTTCAGGTTGCTAATTAATACAAATAATAATATCAATAATAATAATAACAATAATAATGATAATAAAGCTTTAAGAAAGATTCAGATACTTTATTATAATTAGAAGTGTTCTTGTCAGACTGAAGTGTTTCTGTTATTTTAACATTTTAGCATCCGACCTGTCGGTGGTGTGTGTGTGTGTGTGTGTGTGTGTGTGTGTGTGTGTGTGTGTGTGTGTGTGTGTGTGTGTGTGTGTGTGTGTGTGTGTGTGTGTGTGTGTGTGTGTGTGTGTGTGTGTTTGTGTGTGTTTTAACAGAGTGCTTGTACTAATTAGTGTTTGTTGATCTCTGTCATAACGGACCAAGAGTCATTAAGCTCGTTAAGAGGAGAAGCTCGTTAAGAGATCAAACCCTCTGTCTGATGTTGTTTGTGCTAACGAGCGGCTAGCTGCTGTTTGTTTGTTGTTGTTTTGTGGGCGGAGCCATGTGGTTAACAGTTTGACGGACAACTGGACTTATTAATATCTGAATTAGCATGAAGAACGCTAACGACTCTGTTTTGATCCTGAGAATCTCCTTCTGTGTTTATATGTTTGTTAATTACCGTGTGTGTGTGTGTGTGTGTGTGTGTGTGTGTGTGTGTGTGTGTGTGTGTGTTTGTCTGTCTGGTGAGTTTTGACGGACAGCTGGACTCATGAATATGGATCTGGATCTTTCAGACTAACGAGTCGCTAACGAGCCGCGGAGCTCCGCCCCCAGCCTCCCTCTGAAGCAGGTCAGACAGGAAGTTTGACTTTTGTTTTTTGTTTTTATCTTTAGATTCTTAATGTGGATATTTACTCTCTGATATTAATATTTCACCTTAATTCAGAGCAAACAAACTTTTCATTCAAATCTCAAACAGTCTGAAGGAGTCAGACCTCAGATCAGATCTGACAGCGTCTCCCTGCTCCACAAAACCTCAGTCCACTGGCAGCTGATAATAAACCAAAAAACAGCTGAGTCTGAACAGATGGAGGAGAACAGGAGGAGAACAGGAGAACAGGAGGAGAACATGAGAACATGAGAACAGGAGGAGAACATGAGAACAGGAGGAGAACAAAAAGAGAACAGGAGAACAAAAAGAGAACAGGAGGGGAACAAGAGAACAGGAGGAGAACAAGAAGAGAACAGGAGAACAAAAAGAGAACAGGAGGAGAACAAGAGGAGAACAAAAAGAGAACAGGAGGAGAACAAGAGAAGAACAGGTGGAGAACAAGAGGAGAACAAGAGAACAGGAGGAGAACAAGAAAAGAACAGGAGGAGAACAAGAGGAGAACAGGAGGAGAATAAGAAGAGAGAACAGGAGGAGAATAAGAAGAGAATAAGAGGAGAACAAGAAGAGAACAGGAGGAGAACAGGAGGAGAACAAGAGAACAGGAGGAGAATAAGAAGAGAACAGGAGGAGAACAAGAGGAGAATAAGAGGAGAACAAGAAGAGAACAAGAGGAGAACAGGAGGAGAATAAGAAGAGAGAACAGGAGGAGAATAAGAAGAGAACAGGAGGAGAACAAGAAGAGAATAAGAGGAGAACAAGAAGAGAACAGGAGGAGAACAAGAGAACGAGGAGAACAGGAGGAGAATAAGAGGAGAACAGGAGGAGAACAAGAGGAGAACAGGAGGAGAACAAGAGAATGTGGAGAACAGGAGGAGAATAAGGAGAACAGGAGGAGAACAAGAGGAGAATAAGAGGAGAACAAGAAGAGAACAGGAGGAGAACAGGAGGAGAACAAGAGAACAGGTGTTGAAGGTTTAATTCGTCTAATTGGAGTAAAACATGTTTCATTATTCAGTGAATTATGTGTAGAGAATCAGAAATGAAGAGAGGAAACTTCATTATGTGAGAAAATGAGAGAGAGAGAGAGAGAGAGTGTGTGTGTGTGTGTGTGTGTGTGTGTGTGTGTGTGTGTGTGTGTGTGTGTGTGTGACAGCTGGTCTTGCAAAAATTACTGAAGCTCAATTTGACATCAGTGGCATGTGCCACACACACACACACACACACAGAGACAGACACACACACACATACACACACATACACACACACACACACACACACACACAGACACACACACACACAGAGACGGACAGACACACACACACACACACACACACACACACACACACACAGAGAGACACACTGACTAATGAGCACACACACACCTGTGTGCAGTGTGAGGCAGAGAGGGAGATCAGAGCGCGGGGCGATCGACTGGGACGGGACACCAGCAGCTCAAAGATCCTCTCTGTCCGACAGATCAGTCAGTACGCCGGTAAAAAAGGTAACCAATCTGCTGTGGACCCGAACATAACACTTATTAAGGTTCAGGTAATTATTATTATTCAATTATTTTCAACCCGAGTCTTATTTTCCTAGTTTTTATCAATCGTGATTCCTTCACTGTAGAGCACACACACACACACACACACACACACACACACACACTCTAGACTCTAGTCTAGTCGAGTCTGAGCTGATCTAGTCTAACTCGTTCTGCTTTGCCTCTTCTTCTCTTGGGAAACCACGAGGTTCTGAGGAGAAACTGGTTCCTGGAAACAGAGTCAGAGTGAGACATCTTGTGTTTCACCTCTCTCTGCTGCTGACAGGCTCCAGAGGACAGACGGAGAAAACGAGGTCAGCTGATGAAGAGACTTCACTGTGTGTGTGTGTGTGTGTGTGTGTGTGTGTGTGTGTGTGTGTGTGTGTGTGTGTGTGTTGTCTGTCAGGTGGTTCAGTTTGTTAAAGGAGGTGAAGAAACAGAACAGACAGAAACATGGAGTGAGAAGATAAACATCAGCTGGTTCTGAATAACGTTCAGATGGTTCAGAAGGTTCAGAAGGTTCAGATGGTTCAGAAGGTTCAGAAGGTTCAGATGGTTCAGAAGGTTCAGAAGGTTCAGATGGTTCAGAAGGTTCAGAAGGTTCAGATGGTTCAGAAGGTTCAGATGGTTCAGATGGTTCAGAAGGTTCAGAAGGTTCAGATGGTTCAGAAGGTTCAGATGGTTCAGAAGGTTCAGAAGGTTCAGATGGTTCAGAAGGTTCAGAAGGTTCCTGTCAGACGGAGCAGCCGGTCGGGGAACCGCTCCTGATGTCGCGCCATATTTGGCTCCTCCCCCTCATCAGGTTTCCATGGTTACTCCGCTTTTCTTAAAACAAACAAACAACTTCACATGTCATCAGCTCCATTTTGTTTGTCCCATTTCAAGTTTTCCTGTTTCCAAACTTCCAGAACCGAGACAGAAGGTCCAGACTCAGATTTCCGTCAAAAGTGAATTATTTGTTCCGTCTCAGACCGCGAACAGATTCTCTCATTATTATGCGTGTTGCTACGTGACTTGTGACGTGTTTGTTTGTATGATGCATCGAGTTATACGTCTACTTTTCCAAAATAATCAAAGCTTTGGCAGTTTGATGTAATGTGCACTTATTTCTCTGTGGGGCCGGGCACCGAGACCCAGGGATTAGACGGGTCCTGGGGATTAGACGAGACCCGGGGATTAGACGAGACCCAGGGATTAGACGGGTCCTGGGGATTAGACGAGACCCGGGGATTAGACGAGACCCGGGGATTAGACGGGTCCTGGGGATTAGACGAGACCCAGGGATTAGACGAGACCCAGGGATTAGACGGGTCCCAGGGATTAGACGGGTCCCAGGGATTAGACGGGTCCCGGGTTTAAATTATTAAAGACCGCAGTATTGATAAGCTCCGACGTTAACGCTTCTTTTATCGGTACTTTCTTAACATTTTGGTGTAATTCATTATCACACTGCAGCCTCTCTCTCTCTGTGTCGGGGCTGAGCTCCTCCACACACACACACACATACACACACACACACACACACACACACACACACACACACACACACACACACAGTGAACCAGGTGAAGTGAGAGAAGGTTTTACTCGAGTTCACAGCTCTGCTCCTTACTGTAAGTGCAATAAACCTTCGTGAGTAAAAAGCCGATACTTTATCAATACACCTGTTCAACAAGCATAAACATGTAGAAAAGTGATATTTCGCCCTATTTTTATAAAATATAAATAAATTCCAATCCTGTTCTGAATTTATTCTTTTTTAAAATAATATATTTTTTAAAAAGCAATTATTTAGTAATGAAAAAGAACCGATAAGAGTATTGATAAAATCCTAACGATATCCATCCCTACTGCACACACAAACAAACACAAACAAACCAAACAAACACAAACAAACACAAGCTGCTGCACAGCCTGGACTCCAGTAAAAAAAAGTTCAGTCAAAGATTGTTTTGTCACCAGAGGAGCACTCTGGCCCTCATTTAGGAAACGAACGTATGACAGGAAGCTGGGTGTTGGCTCATTTCCACTCAGAGCTCAGCGTTTATCAGTCTGAACCTGAGGAGCTTCGGTCAAATCTCACATCAAGTCTGGACTCCTGCAGCAGGTTTTCCAGTCAGCTGGACTTGGTGCAGCAGAGTAAATCTGCTGAGTCGGAGAATTGTTATTAGACCATATATCCTGACTGCATCTAAGCATATGCAGCCACATGTTCATCACTTAAAAATATGAAGCCTATGGCAAAATATTATATTTTGTAAAGGCCTACAGCGACTGTGTGTCATACAGCCTATCCCTAACGTAAATAGGTATTTTCAAATTGTTTGCAATTAACGGTGTTAACAGTTTTCTGGTGTAAGATTAATTTCTCTTTCATTTTGAGATAGCCTACTTACAATTTACAATTTACAATTTCATAGAGACTTAGGGCCTTGCTGTGGTGGCAGAGGAGGAACCACAGAAGAAGAGTCTGGCTAGAGACTTAGGGCCTTGCTGTGGTGGCAGCACCAGGCGCCGCTCCATGGCAGAGCGTAGTGAGCGGGAGGGAGCGTAGACCTGAATGAGGGAGTTCAGGTCGGTCGGAGCCATTTTGGTTATTGTTTTGTAGGCGAGCATCAAGGACTTGAACTTGATGCGGGCGACTGGGAGCCAGTGGAGGGAGATGAACAGCGGAGTGACATGTGCTCTTTTGGGGTTGAAGACCGGACGCTCCGCCTGTTCTGGATCATCTGCAGAGGTTTGAGCTACAGGCCGGGAGCCCTGCCAGGAAGGAGCTGAGGTTGTTGTTTGAGGTCTGACCATTTTTTCTTCACCTAGATGTAAAGAATTGCGATACAAGCTTTATATTAGGCTACTATTATATATATATAGGCTATACATATCACGGATGTATAAATTAAATATTCAAACCTCAGCTGGAGTTCGGTTGTCACGGCAACGCTGTCGACCTCAGCAGAGATTTCTTTCCAAACTGCATTTTTCCGACTTCCTCTGATGTCTCTTTCAGGCCAAACAGAACTAACTGGTTCAGTTGGACTTCAGACTTTAGAGTTTCTGTTTGGAGGTCGGAGAAGTTTCTCTTCTTGGACGTATTACGTCTCTCCATGTGGTAAACTCTGGGGGCGTGGCCTCTGAACCCAGAATATTTAGGGGCGTGATATTTAAATGAGGATTGTTTTCAGCCTCCACATTTATCCACGCCCGATCATTCTGAGCTGAGATCAGAGATACGAACGTTTGATGAATCACAGGTGAACTCGTCCTGAGAGGGTTTCTGCACTGGTTTCTACGTTAGACTGATAGACGAGGACCAGAGTCTCCTGGGCCCAGTATTTCAAACGTGATCTGACAGGATTATCCTGGTCGGATTGGATTAAATCTAGATCTGATCTGAAAACTGGGTATTTCAACACAGATCAGGAGAATCCTGATCCTGAAGATCAGGGTTTCAGCTCTGGTAATCCAATCCTCCCTTGAATCCAGATAAAAGGCTGATTTGGGTATTTCAAAAGTTAAGTCAGATATCTGGATCAACTTGATACCAAAATTTCAGGATCATTTGAATCCCACCTCAGAGGTGGATTTGACTTGGACTGACAAACTCTCAGCTCATACTTCTCCTAGATATTGTTACTCAAGATGTTCGTTACACTTAAGTGTTAGTGTTGTACTTCTAACAAGTAATTTAAGTAATATCAAAAAATTTAAAGCATAGTAAAAATTTTGACCACACTGTAAAACTGCTGTAAATAAAATTACAATTATTTCTCAAATTCTAGTTCACCAAACATTGTAACTTGCATGTACCAAAACAGAGAAAGACAAAGGGATGCAGGGTCCAAACAAAGTTTTATTCCAACAAAGACATGTCAAATAATGTGACCACTAACTAAAACAGGACCATGCTATTTCAAATGTCAAGCTGTTTCTCTAACAGCTTGATTTTCAATTCTGTCTCTTTTTGCTGAAGCAGCGTCAGCTTAATTTGCTCTTTGGCCAGTTCAGTCTGTTTGATTGCCCTTTCTGTCTCCATTTTGAGGAGCCTCTCATAGGCTTCCTCATCACCGGCATGCCTCTTCCGTCGCCGTCGCTCTGGCGCTGGCTCTGGCTCTGGCTCTGGCCCCCGTGCCTGATGTGGTAGATAGAAAAGTTTATT
>NW_027280105.1:17500-23010 GCF_046629955.1 Centroberyx affinis
TCAGTGACATCAGGGAGGATCTCTGCTGTTTGAGGATGATGTCATCCTTCTGGCTTCATCACACTGTGATCTCTGATGGGAACTGGAGGAGCATCAAGTCTGAGCTCATGGTTCTCTGATGGAGATCCCTGAGTTCAGGTTCTCAGTCTGGTTCAGGAGCGAGGGGAAGAAGGATCACAAGTCTGACTGCAGGTTAGACCGAGGAGGAGAAGAGGTTTCTCCTCAGTGACATGAGGTTTCTCCTCAGGTTGAGGAGCTTGTAGTCGACCCGGAGTCAGACCCAGGACACGCTGGAGGGACTACATCTCCCAGCATGCCTGGGAGCGCCTGGTTCCCCAGGAGGTGCTGGAGGAAGCTGCTGCTCTGCTGCAACCAAGAACCTGACCGGGATCAACAGCTAGAAAATGGATGGATGGGACCAGTACAGATAGACCAGTACAGACCAGTTATCATTACCCAGAAGTCCTGTGTGGGCTAACTAAACAGTGAAACTGATCCAGATCCAGCAGATCTTTAATCATCCAAACCAAAAAACCCATTGTATGGAAACAGCTTCTTCTTCTGTTCTTTTTTCATGTTTAAATCTTAATAATAATGTTTTGTTGCTGATGTGAACAAGCATGCGATGCATCACCGGAAAATCACTTTTTACACTTTTTCACTTGTTTTTTTTCTTTTTGTAAAACAGAATCAGGGGTTGGGGTCGAGGTTTCCTCTAAAATTCAACTCCTAATGTTTTCCAAGAGGCGGTTGTCATAGCAACCATACCATTAACAATCAATCAATCAATCAACCCAGAATGAATCATACATCGTTAGTAAAAGATTTGATTTGTATTTACATTTTGAATTGGCCCAAAAACAATCAGAATGAAAACAGATGTAAATAAAACAAAACAAATACTGGCAACCAATCAGCTGTCAGAAAGGGAAGACTGGCACTGCTGGCTCATTAAGGCCCAGAGCTCGTTAGGATCCAGAGCTCGTTAAGATCCAGAGCTCGTTAGGATCCAGAGCTCGTTAAGATCCAGAGCTCGTTAGGATCCAGAGCTCGTTAAGATCCAGAACGCGTTAAGATCCAGAGCTCGTTAAGATCCAGAACGCATTAAGATCCAGAGCTCGTTAGGATCCAGAGCTCGTTAAGATCCAGAGCTCGTTAGGATCCAGAGCTCGTTAAGATCCAGAGCTCGTTAGGATCCAGAGCTCGTTAAGGCCGACTCAGCTAAACTCAGAGGCCATATTAGACTCCTAACAAAGGAACAGTATTGCTAGTACTACTAAATTAACTACTGCTACTAAATTACTACCAACTATTACTACTAAATGAAGTACTACAGCAGAATGAGAGCAGTAACATGTTATTAGTTAAATATCAGTTTATAAAAATTCGTTTTCCAGTCGGGGAGTGAACTGACCCCGCCCTCACCAGGAAGTGAACTGACCCCGCCCCCACCAGGAAGTGAACTGACCCCGCCCCCACCAGGAAGTGAACTGACCACGCCCCCACCAGGAAGTGAACTTACCCCGCCCCCACCAGGAAGTGAACTGACCCGCCCCCACCAGGAAGTGAACTGACCCCGCCCCCACCAGGAAGTGAACTGACCCCGCCCCCACCAGGAAGTGAACCGACCCCGCCCTCTCTTTCATGTTTTGTGTTGTCAAACCCGTCCAGGTTCTTAAACTGGTTTCCTTTATAAAACCAGTTCAGTCTCCCATTCTCTGTCAATGGAGCCGCAGCAGGATGTTTCTCCTGATGACATCACAGATCAGAGACAGAAGTCATGTTCCATTTCTCTTCACATGGAACCAGACTCCTCCTCTGTCCTAATATCATAATAATAATAATAACAGTAATGATAATAATACTAATACTAATAATCAGCTGAAATATACAATAACAAAGACGAATCAACAGGCAGAGAGAGGTGTAGACGGGACTTCAGGTCACTTCACTTTCATTCATTCTTTTCCTCTTTTTTTATTCATCTGTTTTTCAGAAGTTCAGCTGTTTGAGTTCCAGTGGATCTTCTTCTCCTCTTCCTCTTCCTCTCTTCTCCTCCATCATCCATCCATCCATCCTGAGAGGAAGATCTGTGTCTCAGAAGAGGATGGGAGGTTTGGTGTAGGGTCTGTTCTCTGAAGAGAGAGAGAGGGAGAGAGAGAGAGAGAAAAAGAGAGAGGAAGAGGGAGAGGGAGTGAGAGAGAGAGGGAGAAAGAGAGAGAGAGGGAGAGGGAGAGGGAGTGAGAGAGAGAGAGAGAGAGAGAGAGAGAGGAAGAGGAAAGAGAGAGAGAAAGAGAGAGAGAAGAGAGAGAGGAAGAGGGAGAGGGAGTGAGAGAGAAGAGAGAGAGAGAGAGAGAGGAAGAGGGAGAAAGAGAGAGAGAGAGAGGGAGAGAGAGAGAGAGAAAGAGAGAGAGGAAGAGGGAGAGGGAGTGAGAGAGAGAGGGAGAAAGAGAGAGAGAGGGAGAGGGAGTGAGAGAGAGAGAGAGAGAGAGAGAGAGAGAGAGGAAGAGGGAGAAAGAGAGAGAGAAAGAGAGAGAGAAAGAGAGAGAGGGAGAGGGAGTGAGAGAAAGAGAGAGGGAGAAAGAGAGAGAGAGGGAGAGGGAGTGAGAGAGAGAGAGAGAGAGAGAGAGAGAGAGAGAGGAAGAGGGAGAAAGAGAGAGAGAAAGAGAGAGAGAAAGAGAGAGAGGGAGAGGGAGTGAGAGAAAGAGAGAGGGAGAAAGAGAGAGAGGAAGAGGGAGAGGGAGTGAGAGAGAGAGAGAGAGAGAGAGAGAGAGGAAGAGGGAGAAAGAGAGAGAGAGAGAGGGGAGAGAGAGAGAGAGTTAGTGAAGTTAGTGTTCTCCTCATTCAGAACAAACCAAATTAAATGGAATCTAAATATTCCGTCTCATTCAAAGAATTAAACTCTAGTCTGTAACTGGAGCCATCAGCTCGTTAAGACCAGGAGCTCGTTAAGACCAGGAGCTCGTTAAGACCAGGAGCTCGTTAAGACAGTTGACTGTGTGTGTGTGTGTGTGTGTGTGTTTAAGAGAGTTTTAGAATCTCTAAAATACATGGATATATTTCCTCTGCCTGTCTCTCTCTCTGATATGATAAATGTATCTTATTATCATGTCAGTTGGGAAGAAGCACACACACACACACACACACACACACACACACACACACACACACACACACACACACACATAAACATATGTTTACACAGTGTAACAACAAAGATTGTGTGTTGTGTGTGTGTGTGTGTGTGTGTGTGTGCAGCGTTTTGTTCTGCATGCTTTGTAGTTTGTGATTGTTTTGCTGATTCAATTTCACAGTCAACACACACACACACACACACACACACACACACACACACACACACACACACACTCACACACACACACACACACACACACACACACACACACACACACAGAGTGGACACATTATTTAAAGTGTTGACAGTAATGGAAGCACTGGCAGCTTTCTCTCTGTTTATTTAGTTTCTCTTTGTTTTGTAAAATTTATTTGGTTTTATAATAATTCTTGTTATTTTCTTCACAGCCGGTCGTTTGTGTTTTCTCACTAAAACATGACGATAACTAAAGATTCATAATAATTAGAATCAACATCATCATCTTGAAATTTTTTAAAAATTAAATAAAAACTCAAATAAATGCAGAAAACTTTGATACGCTTTTTGGATTTGGAGAGGATTTATTGGCTGGTATCTAGTGACATCATCAGCAGGTGACGGGAGTCCAAGTTAACGTCAGTTAAGTAGTAAGGTAGTGATGTAAGAACACACACACACACACACACACACACACACACACACACACACACACACGAAAACTAATTGGAAAAATGAATGTAAATGATAAAAAATAATTGGTAACACTTTACAATAAGAGTACATTAATTAAGGGTTAGTTCATGCTTAATAAGCATGAATTAATTAACAATAACTAATGTGTCTGGTAATCATTTACTCATGTTAACTAAGGTATTAATTTATACATTATTTAACAGTCATCTTTATAAACTATTAAACTATTTCCCCCCGTTGTCCCCTCTAGTGTTCCCAGGTGGTTTTGTTGTTGTTTGCTCTGCTGTCTCAAAGTCATCCGGATCTCTTCCTGTTAGAGTCTAGCTCTGTGCGACAGAACAAACCATCTGTCTGCTTATCAACTCTTTGATCAAAACACAATATAGTAACTTTCACCACTGCTCATTTTAGAAAGGCCACTGCAAGACAACCTGTTCTGTGTTTAGCTTATCAAACAGACAATGGATCATTTGTTTGTTTCTGGCTGCTAGCGTTAGCGTTAGCGTTAGCAACGTTGCTAACGCTAACAACCAGAAACAAACATAGTTAGATGTTTGTTTCTTTTGTTCCAGAAACAAACACAGATGTTTGTTTCTGGCTGGTCCTGGCTTCCTTGTAGCTCCTGGTTAGTTTTCTGGCTGCTAGCGGTAGCGTTAGCAACATGGCTAACGCTACCGCTACCGATAGCTACCAGGGAAAAACTATCCTGTTCCTCTGTTGGCTGCACAGTGGATGACTCACTTCATTCTCCTGCAGATGGAACCCGGAGGCAGACAGAGCTGCAGAGTGAAAGCGAAGCTTATAGGAACCAATCTGAACACATGATGTCATTATTCTATACACATCACACTGTGCATCAACATTTACTTCATAATGATAAGTTAACGCAAAAAAGTTGTCTATAGAGTCTTTAAATCATGTATAAATTAATACCAGAGTTAACATGAACACCATTAGTGAATTACACATTAGTTAACTGTTAATTCAGGGTTAGTTAATGGTTATTAAGCATTAACTAACCCTTAACTTACTGACCTTACTGTAAAGTGTTACCAAATAATTTGTTATAAATAATCAGTTTGTTGATGTGCAACTTCAGAAGACATCATTTATCATAATAGTATTATTATTGTTGTTATTGATGTTGTTTGTTGTTGTTTTTATGTTTGTTGTTAGGTTTTGTTGTTGTTGTTGTTGTTGTTGTTGTTGTTGTTGTTGTTGTCACCTTGTGCTGCAGAGTTTTCCTGCTGTTTGTTCTCCAGCTCGTTCTCAGGAATCACAACATCTGAAAAACAACAAAACATGAAACACACTGAACACCAGGAGAACCAGTCAGCACAGAGAAGAGAGGAAGAGGAAGAGAGGAGGAGAGGAAGAGAGGAAGAGGAGGAGAGGAAGAGAGGAAGAGGAGGAGGAAGAGAGAGAGAGAGAAGAGGAGGAGAGAGAAGAGAGAGAGAAGAGGGAAGAGAGAAGAGAGAGAAAGAGAGAAGAGAGAGGAAGAGAGAAGAGAGGAAGAGGAGGAGAGAAGAAGAGAGGAAGAGAGAAGAGAGGAAGAGGAGGAGAGAAGAGAGGAAGAGAGGAAGAGAGAAGAGAGGAAGAGAGAAGAGAGAGAGAGGAAGAGGAGGAGAGAAGAGAGGAAGAGAGGAAGAGAGGAAGAGAGGAAGAGGGAAGAGAGAGGAAGAGAGAAGAGAGGAAGAGAGAA